>NC_044911.1:42068463-42104767 GCF_001633185.2 Quercus lobata
TACCTTCTAACTACACAAGAATCTATTGGAGTAAGAACTACAATCAAACGTTGGTAGAACATAGTTGCTGCATTAAGATCATAACTGACAGTGATCTGAAACTTTTGAGTGGGATCTCAAAGTCACAAGCAAGGCAGCTTGTGTTGCTGTAAATCTAAGAAGAGAAGGAGTTCATGGATTCGACACTTGCGCGTGGTCGTGTCAGTAAGTTATTACATGAGGTAGTAATAGATTTAGGGTTAAATCTGACTGTAAAAACTTCAATTCTCTTATAGTGAATTTGTTTTACCTTGAGAATAGTTAGGTCAAATCCTCTCCAGGTTTTTACCTTGAAATGGTTCGTTTCATTGGTTTTCCTAGGTCATCATATCATGTGTTATTTACTTTTCCACATTTTTGCATGATATGATTTATTTGTGTTTAACTTAGATCTGAATAATTAATCTAAGTAATCACTTGGTTAATAAATTAGGTTAAACAATCTGTTTTAAGAGGTCTAAATGAACAAACACATTTGATTTATTAAACCAAGCCCATATTAATGGGTGAGACCATATTAACGTCTCAAAGTGGTGGTTTGCCTAATTATATTTTTCCTATAGATTAGAGTTTTTACATGGAGTTGTCATTTATTTAATATATTCAACAATAAGAAAACCATGTAAAAGAAATGCATCATTTTATTGAATAACCAAACTTCACATTAAATAAAAAATAATTTTACAAGG
Organism: Quercus lobata; assembly: GCF_001633185.2. NCBI lineage: Eukaryota > Viridiplantae > Streptophyta > Magnoliopsida > Fagales > Fagaceae > Quercus > Quercus lobata. The sequence continues at coordinate 42,069,192 of NC_044911.1, forward strand.
TCTTGGTCCTAGATACAATCTAAGAATTACATGGTTTTGATTCTAGTTGCATTCTATAAATGTAAATTGCATTTGTTAAACCCTAGTCTAAGAACACTTGATCTAAGTTTGAAAGTTAAGTTATGAGGTGAGAAGGTGTTAAACATCCACCTTGCTCTGTTAACTAGTATTTTAAACTATGGTAGTCAATGTCATGTCATTTTATCCAAACAATTAACATGTCATAAAACAAAAAAAGCATATCATTCATTCAAAAAATATAGATTACACTACTAAGGTTTTGGAAAAAAGTTTAAACATGTGAACATCATCATAAGAACATCGAAGAAAACATGAAATGTCATGTTATTTACTAGCAAGAGAAATCATGTGAATTGGCAAGTTCATATTGAAGAAACCTAAAATAACACGTTATTTACAACAAAAAGAAAAGAAAAGAAAAGTGTAGTTGCACGATTTTCCTGGCCCAAATTCTATTGATCAGGCCTTGGCTCAAGGCGCAACCCACAATAAATATTTGTAGAGGATGGGTCAAAGAACTTAGCCTCAGTGAGCCTATTCGGTCTGATACATGGACAGTATTGTTGCAGAAAATAAAAACACAAGAAGGAATCTCTAACGTATGATTCTATTTCTTCGGTTCCAAATACAGTTTTTCCGTCCACATTCTTTGAGGGACTCCACTACATTATATAGCTCTCCTCTTCTCATCTTAACCTTACACTTGTTGATCATCTAAGCATCTACTTGAACATCTGTCCCATCAGACGCCCTTATCACTCCCTTTATGAGTTGCAGAAGCCAAGGTAGTACTGTTCAGGGGTTTTTTCCTCATTAATGCGGCCAAGAGGGTGGTTGGGGCGCAATTAATGTGGTGGTGGCAGCTTTCCATGAGATATTTTGGATTTTATTCATTTTATATGTTGGGATGATGAACTGAAATGGTTGGGGAGAGTTCCTCGTTTGGGCTTCGTAGCGTCCGAGGAGGAGTTACTCCTCGGACGGGTTTCCTTGGCGCTATTGGAACTAATGCTTTATCTGTGGTTTCTCTTTGGACAGGACGCTCCTCGGACGGGCCTGAATTTGGACTAGCCCATTATTTTTGGGCCGGGCCCCACAAAAAGAAAAAAGAGAATCTAGCATTATGTGAACATGAATTTACGATAATATCAAATGATCTAGCATATGAAAACAATAGCATTCAAATGTTTCAAAAGAAAATATTAAAAAGAGAAATCTAGCACATCATCACAATAAAACATGCTCTCTCTATGAATAGAATAATAAAAAATAAATCAAGAACAAGGATGAGCAATACAATGAGCATAAAATGAAGGTATTTTTTTTTTTTTTAATTATAGAATTTTGGTAAGTTTCTTGAATTTCCCAAACTAGAAGTTTAGAAGGGATTGAAGCCAAATACTTATTTAGCTTTATGATTGTGCTTCGAAACTTTTCCTAGAGTTCTAAGGGAATGAGGATGCCTTGAATTGTGAATGTCCAGAGGCTGCGTTAGCTTTGGTCTAGGGTTCAAATGAACCTCTTGAGCTGTATGTAATGTAATTCAATGGTTGATTTGTTAAAATTCACATTCAATTAAAAACTATTTAGTGGTGTAATATTGCTTAGAGTTACACTAGGTGTAATTTGAATCCAACTCATATATATATATATGTATATAATTTTAAATTTGTTTTTTGTTTTTGCCCCCTAAAATAAAAAATTGAACACCTTGACCTTAACAATCTATTCTTGCAAATAAAGTTAAATTTAATTTATACATTTGACCAAATCTGTGAGTATAGTGGCTTAATTTGAATATGTGTTTAATTTGTTATTTGTTAAGTTGGAACAGGGGGTGAGTTTGTCAGTAGTTAACAATTGTTAACACTAAAAGACAATTAAATGGGGGGGTGATTCTTAAAAAAAATAGACAAGGAATGTGGGACAGGGGAGTGATTGTGTGAAGACAAAAACAAATGTTAAAATAACAAAAAATTTCTTAATACAATTACAAAGACCAATAGTTGTCAAAGTTGAGTTGAATTGTTAAATAAAAGAATTGTACAGAGTAAAGACAAAAACTAACTGATAAACATGTTCTAAGCAATAATAATTAAAGTTCACTAAACAACAATAATTTATATCTTTATTATATATTTATTTTATTTTGAATTTGAGATAGAAATCCCACTTTAGCTTAATCTAAGTGTATGTGTGTGAAACTTCCTCTTAGAGACTTGAAACTCGACCCTTACCTCTCCACCCACAAGAAACTGTACTTGTAAAGTAATCATCATGCCAATGGTGCATGGTGGTATTGTATTTAGAAACAATAGATTATTTCTAAAATTTAATCTTAGCAACCATAATTAGTATGTTCATTATATTAAGAAACAATATACTAAATGACCTAATAGTTTATCTTTTATTTTATTCATAGTACTATGGAAAAATTTGTATTAAGAAAATCATGTAAATTGCAAGATTCATCTACTACTCAAGATTTATCTTTTTATTGACCCCTAGAAAAAATTTCTAGAGCTACCACTGTGAATGTCCCATCTATTTATCGAGGAGGAGTGATCTTGAGATGAAATTTGGATTTCCATGGGATCTCCAAAAAGGGTTTTCAATTCAAAAGTTTGATCAAAATTAATTTTGAAGGGAGAAAATGATAGAAAAATTAAAAATTTAGTGCTTGGAGGATTCAAGTGCCGATTGGCACTTGAGAAGTCCCTCTTTCTATTGATTGGCAGTTGTAGGGATCATCCAAGTGCCGATCAACACTTGGATCTTGGGCTCGACTACATTTTCAATTTTTTATTTATTTAAATTTTGGCACATTTTTGATTGATTATGAGCTGTAATATGATTTTAAACTTGATTTTTAGCCAATTTTAAGTTTATGTATCTAATATGTAATGGTCCAAGAGACCTATATATATTGTAGGCCCAAGTAAAGATTTAGCTACTTAGAGCATTCACATTGGGTCTTGCAAATGCTATATGTAGGTATGTTTTAGCATCAAGGCCCCCAAAACCCCCATGACCCAGTCTCTTAATTGTAAAAGTTTTTACAATTGTGCTACAGTGCCATCGTAAATTTATGATGACACTGTAGCAAGATTGTAAGCATATTAATGATATTATATTACTTTTTCTCTCTTTTCGTGTCAGTTTTTCCTTTCTCTCTTTTTCTTAGGCTTTGTTTGGATGAGGGAGTGGAAAAGTGGGAGGATTGAAAATTGTGGGGGGATGGAAAAGTGGGAAGATGGAAAATATTTAGTTTTCCCTCTTATGTGTTTGGTTGGAGGGGTGGAAAAGTGGGAGGGTGGAAAACTCTTTTGTTTGGTTGGAGAGAAAAATGGAAGGATGGAAAATATAATTTATATAAATTGACTATTATACCGTTGTTACATAATATATTAGAAGTAAATTTATTTGTACTAATTAAATAATATAAAATTTACCACATCATATATATAAATTTATATTTACATTTTTATTATTATAATGTAAAAATTACATTATAATCTTTTTTCTTTTTTCTTTTTTCCAGATTTCAGCATTTTTTTTTTCTTTTTTCTTTTTTTCACACGTTTCAGCCAAACATTACACCCTTTACAAAGAATTGGTTGGGCATTAACATGGACAATGGCAGGCAACAGGTAGGCAAGTGTCTTCCCTAACCCTGTTTCAGCAACACCAATTAGATCACGGCACCTTAGAGCCATTGGCCATCCTTGAGCTTGAATAGGACAAAGCCAACTTTTGTAATCTCTTCAATAATGGGCGGGTATTTTGGTAAAATAACAATCATGCAGTTTTCCCTCACTGATTTTCCTACCGATTTGGGAGGAAAAATTTTGTGGGCCCGGGAGAGAAAAGTTTCTCCCGGTTTTCCACTATTCTGATTTTCCCCTCATTCCCAAACAGTGGAAAACTGAGTTTTCCACCCCATTTTCCCTCTTATATTTTCCATCCTCCCTATATTCCACCCATCCAAACATAGCCTTAGTTTCTGATTATCTCTTTCTCATTCAACCCTCTCTCTCTTGTCCCTCTTTGTGTAAATCGGTACCAAGCCTTTCTCAGTTTTCTCTCTTAGATCACATGGCATGGGTCAGGTGGTGTGGCGGCGTGGGCCTGGTGTCTTGGTCGTCGTCGATGAAGCAGAACCCTGCCATGCTCGCCTCCACTAAGCAGACTCTCTTCCCTTTCTATCTCTCTCTCACCTCTTTTTCTCTTTCTCTCTTCCCTTGAATGAAGGTGCCGTGGGTCTCAAGGGTTGGTGGAGCTCATGGGTTTGATGTGGTGGCAGATGTGGCAGATTGAGGCAGTGCTGAGGTGGTGTATTGGTGGGTGGTGGTTGTGTTGTTGATGGTGGATTGGAGTGGTGCCGTGGTTTGTGGATTGGTGGGTGGTGATTGGAAAGTTTTGGGTTTGGGTGGTGGTTGTGTTATTGATGGTAGATCGGTGGGTGGTGATTGGAAAGTTTTTGGTGGATTGGTGGGTGGTTGTGTTGTTGATGGTTGGGTTGATTTGGCTTTGGGAGGTGGATATGTTGTTTGGGGTTTAGGATGAGTTTCTGTGCTAGGTTTGTTTGGGGTTTGGGATGAGTTTCTGTGTTGGGGTATTGGGTTTTCTCTGTGGTGATGGAGGTGATGAGTGGTTGAGAGAGAGGAAGGGAGACACAAATTAGAGAGAGAATGAAATATATTTTATAGTGTAGATATATTATTTTAATATATTGTATAGGAAAATAAAAATTAGAATGTTGGGTGTGTTTTAAAATGGTATAGTATAATTGATAAAGTAACTTTTGGGATAGTAAAATGAGATATTTTTTAGATACCCGAAGTGATGCTCAAAAAAAAAAAAAAAGATTTTTTTTCGTGAACATAGGCCGAGCCGGCCAAACCTTTTTTTTTTTTTTTTGGTTTTTGCTTCTCTCTTTATTTTACATTCTTAACACTTAACAATTCCTATCCAAAAGTTTCAATAAAATTTTACTTTTTTTTTTTTTATATTTCAGTGTAAGAGTTTTTTTGGGATGTGATGAAAAATTCAGCTTATTTGAGTTTTAATTTTAGTTTCTTTTTAGTACTATTTATGAGTTTTATTGCATTTGTTAGTACTATTTATGGATCCTATTGTACTATTTAACTGGCTTTTAACTTTTTTTTTTTTACTTTACTTTCAGCAAAAAATTTTCAGTTTCAGTTAAATTATCTGTTACCAAATGGACTTTTATATAGCAATGACAAAGAAAGTGGGGAGGGCCTACAACAGGAATAGATATAGGTGTCCCTGGAATTAATTCAAACATGGACGTGGGGAAGGCCAGAGGTCCAGAGATCCCAATCGGTGATGAAATTATCACATTGGTACTGGTTTATTATTTTTGTCTTATTTATTAATTTATTAATATTATTTTCATTCTCTCCCTTCTCAACTCCTAATTCTAGGTAAGGACCGCACGTTACACCAATTTCAGAGTTTATGGATCTCTACTGTTGTTTCTGAAAGATGTGCTTAATCACAGAGTAAATCATGGTAGAAGAAAGTCTGCCTTTTCTGTATAGTGTGCTTTCTAATGTTGTAAACTTTTAATGTTTTCTTAATGAATAAAATTTTACTTTTCACTAAATAATAAACACTTCTAAAATGTTATTCAAATTAATTTTGTGATCTAAATAGCAACGGTAAAATATCCTCTTACATTTGTTTACCTCCACAATCAGTGGCGATGCTACGTTTGGTTCAGGGTGCTCCCAGAAACACCCTAACCTAAAAAAAAAAAAATTTATATATAATAATTTTAAATTTTTTTATTTAACTACCCTTAAAAGAAATTAGGAACATCATACAAAGGATTTGCAGAAGTAGAACCAAAGACTAAACACTAAAGTACATCTGATTGAATTAACAACGAAATAAAAGGAGGGGTAACATCCTTCCATAGCAGGGAACTTTCAGTCCTGCAAGCATGTTGGGCTCACTCTTGTGCAACTAGATTGAAGTCTCTACCTATGTGCTGAAAAGAACAAGACTCAAAGGAACTTCGAATATGCAGAATTTCCTGGATAAGATGACCTGAGCTGCTGCCTGTGGATTTGTCATTTATCTGCCGCTGCTTCTTCTTCAGGGTGAGAGAGAGATTTGAGCAATTTGTTTAGACTTTTTAGATAAGGAGAGAAGAGGACAATCTTTTTAAAATGTTTGGTATAAATGTGGATGGATATACTTTGGCCACATTGATGGTTTGGTGGGAGAGGCAGTTCACTTTATTTATTATTTTTTTTTTATGAGAAATACGTTTGTGATATGGCTTACGTGGGTTTGAGTGGTCAATCAAAGGCAAATAATTTGTTTCTCAAAAAAAAAAAAAGGCAAAGAATTTGAATTATTTGCACTTCATACACTGGTAAGGTTATTGCAATATTCAAGACAAGCACAATATATTTTTATAATAAATACAATTTTTTTAGAAGAAATATTTAGATGTGAAATTATATTAACATATATAAATATTTTTAAATAAAATAATGGTTTTGTTAAAATACTGAAAATTATATATGATTATAAAACTTTAAAACCATAACCTATTTTTTGGTAGTTTGTTTAGGTTAACTTCTTTTTCTTCCTCCAAAAAAATGATAATTTATTTTTCTTTTAATTTGAGTTAAATTTAACATGAAAATACTTCTAAAATTTTATATCTTTTTTTAGTAAATATTAGTAGCTATATTCTTATTTATTTAATTTTATAATTATTTATTTATTAATTAAATTATTTATGATGTCATTGGTTTGACCACCGGTCGGACTTTGGTCTGAAAAAAAACCGATAAACAATCCATTTTTAGGTTCTTTTACCGTACCGATTTCTAAAACCATAGAGGGGGTGGATGGGGGCATGGGGTCGGGGTGAGATATTTGAATTGGGGGAAGTAAATGCAGATGGGGTGTGTGCTAGTGCAACTAATAAATAATAATTAATAATTTAATTAACCAATACATTATAAAAGACAAAAAATTAAATTATATTATGCTAAACAACAATTAATAATTTTATAATTAATGAAACAATAATATAACAAATTATAGTTTATAAAAGACAAACAAATTAATGAAACAACTAAACAACAATAATTAATAATTTTATTAATATTTCAAATGAATTTATAGTTTATTATTTATTCTTTTACTAGAATTATGGACAAATATTTGATAAGAAAACCACGTACTCAAGGAACACCCTGAAAAAAATTCCTAAAGTTGCCACTGTCCACAATTATACATTAATATTAATAATTGATGTGAAAATGTAAAAAAATGAGTGCAAAAGTATCATTGACCAACAGCAATATATATAGCATAACACATGGAACTCAGACAAGTTTCCTTGTTTGAGGTGCCAAGCTTATACGGCTGTGTTTTTCTAGTAGGAAAATCATGTCTTATTTTTCCTCATATCTCACTACCGAAAAAGATATTCATTTTAATTGCTTTTTTTTTATTTTCTTATAAATTTTTTTTTTAACTAGATTCTTAACGAGTGCTCTTAGTGCACTCGTTAACATTTCCCATATAAATAAACCAGAATAGAGTTGCATATGCCAGGTCAAATGAAATACTTTGAACTTCCAGCCGGTTTTAGTTAATTAAATTTCATTGATAGTTCCAATAACTGGAAAGGAATTGGGAAAAAAAAATTCAAGAAATAGATGGTGTTGCGTTGAAGTTAGATCTTGAGAAAAAAAAAAAAAAAAACTCAGTATTCTTTTGAAATTTGAGACGTGTTATGTTTATATAATCTACTCTCTTTTATGACTCTTACTCAAGGTGGTTGGACTTGGTTTCTTGGGGATTTTATTATTATTTTTTTAAAAAGTCATTTCGTGGTCGTTATCATATAATTTAAGTAATGTTTTTTTTTGCAACTCTAGAAATATAAAAGCAAACTTCAATACGGTACTGAATTCCTAAAATTTTTTATAATGAATAATGAAATGTTAAAGGAGTGTATATATATACATGGTAACACTTCCACAGCCAAGCAAGAGAGAACGAGGTCCCAAAATGGCGAGAGATTTTGTTGCCCTAGTTCGTGCTCATGCAGATGATGCGGGTGTTGTGGTAGAGAGCTCGAGTGGCCTACTTTTGTTGGGCATGATTATCATGTCCCTCTCTATTATATCAATGGTAATATTTGCTTGTACAGGTGGGGGTGGTGGTGGCTGTGGCAGGCGGGGTTGGATTTTTGGTGGTGGAGGAGGTAGTGGTGGGGGTTGTGGTGGTGGAGGAGGTGGTGTTGGTGGTGGGGGTGGGGGTGGAGGTGGGTGTTGACATGGAACAATATTTCTCCCACATATTTACTAAGCATGTATGATATCTTTTCTATTTTCTACTTTAGAGAATAAAAGAGGGTTTGACGTGGTCATATGCCCCAATATTTAGTTTTGCTTTATGTAAGATATGTGTATAGGAGAATCTTCTCTTTGACTTTTTTGGTTCTTCAGTCAAATTTGTAATTAAGTAATATTAGTATACAATGTGATGGGTGAGCACAATAATATAATACATTTTTACATATATTATTCTACTTGATGAATGAGATTTGCTTTACTAATGTATCAAGAGTTAATTATTTTAATATTTTAGTTTTTTTTTGGTTGAGAAGGAATATTTTAGTTGGTTGTTATTGAATAGTCATGTCTTTTAGATAAAGCATATCGATCCATTCATCAATGGATATGTCTCTTATCAATACGCACGAGAGAGGTTATTAATAACATGACTCTTAATTTATTTCTGGATAATTTCTCTTTCATCATCCTAAATTCCTAATGGGACTGCCATCCATGTTTGAAACCGACAAGTAACCTTGTATAAGTTTTTAAAAATGATAAGAAAAACTTAGGTTCTAGCAACGATATCTAATGGGTTCCATTAAGATATATTATAAGTGGCTTAAAAATTCAGCTTTACTGAAGGGGATTTTAATTTGCATACGATTTGCATTCTTATTATATGTTATCTAATGGGTTCCGTATGTATTAAGTATTAACTACCTAATAATCAATGCAAGGCACATTTAACATAATATGATTGTCATCTTCTTCTTCTTCCTCCTTTTTTTTTTTTTTGGTGTGCGTTTATTTTTAGGCATCAAAAGTTTTATGCGGTACAAAATTATGAGTTAACCAAAATTCAAATTACTTATATTTTATATTTATTATAGATTATAAATTAGTGGTAAAGAAGCATGCAAGGAGGGGCATATAATGCTTAAACCTATAATAAGTTTTTATTTAAATATATATTTTTGAATAAATTATCTCAATTCAAATTTAAGATCGAATGAGTTAGGTATTGTTTGGGTTTTTTTTTTTATTGAATCCCCATGTTTTAGGATTTGATTGGATTTTTTCATTAACTCGGATTTAGTTCAAAGAATCAAATCTTCTACTCCACATGAATGATGACGAAGGCTAACAGTGTGAAATGATTATGTAATACTAAAAAAGAAAACCTAAAAAAGAGAGGAAAATGCTTGCAACCAGCTCTCACAACTTGGAAAAATTGGGTATTAACCTCAAAAGAAAAGGAAAACTAGTCCCATGATGAAGGAGAAAAACACTCATGTTTGTTGTGGGGACGAGGTTCCCAAATCTCATTTAAATAGGTTGTCAAGGTTATTTTCGAGGATGCACCTCGGACTTCGGGGACGAGCACTAGTTATGTGAGGCACATAAAATTAAAATATTGAAAAGAAAAGAAAACAGACTTGGCACAGAATACGAGAAGGATGAAGAAAGAAGGGTATAAAAGCCATCCCTTTTGCATTAAATACGAGACAACCACTCCTCTGGCCGTATTAATGAGGAAATGACCGTGAATAGTGGTGGTACAGCTAAGATTATAGGGTAAAACTTACTAGTATGTTCTGGATGGGACCAGAGTTCTGGGAGGGCAATCTCAGCCCTCCAAGTGTAAGATCCAGATAAGTTGTAGTTGGATATAAAAGTAAGAGGAAGATCCAGATGCAGGGGGAGAAGAAAAAAGAAAGAAAAGAATCTATCCATTTGTAAACCCAACCTTGGACTAGACTCGAGGACCAACACTTGTATTTTTTCTTAATTAGTTCTTAAACTGTGAATTAATAAAAGAGGCACCCTTTCTTATTCAATTCTATGATGTAAACATTTTGAGTTCGTGTGTTGGATATCATAATTAGATTTGACTTCCCATCTCTAAACAAATTTATTGTGATAGCAAGCAGTAAAACCTTCATTTATTTTCATTTGTTGACCAAATTGCTTTTTTGTCGTTACATTTGTGTAATCAAGAACTCAATAGGAAGTGCCTCATATTTGCTTAATATATTTAAAAGTGTAAGAAAGTGCAAGAATATATGTGTATAACGGTCTGTTTGGATATTGTTTATTGTTGAAAATTGAAAACTGAAAACACTGTAGCAAAATAATTTTAAATGTATGAATAGTACTGTGGGACCTAATTTTAAAGTTTTTTTTTGCTAAATAAAGTACTTGCAGGTCCCATTAACAGTGCATGGGACTCACTAGAAATGCAAAACGCAGCTGAAAATTCAGTTTCACCCCTATCCAATCATAGGCTAAGTGTCTAAGTTTATGAATTTGTATTTTTCTCCCTTCCTGAATCTATGTCCCTCACATTGGGGTGCATTTTGTTCTTAAAGATGTTGGTGTCACTCAAAAACCAGTGAAATGAGAGGAAAGTAGGTTATGAGTATTTCAAACAGCGGAAATTAATATTAAAATTCATCATCATTGAGCAAGGATATTTATAGAATATTTTGGAGTACTATAAACACATACTTTTTATTCTCACATAATTAGTGAGTTCTATTATGAATTTAATTAGCGAGATTCACTATTATGTGATAGGAAAAGTATATATTTTTTATATTCCATAATTACTCCATTGAGTAGTGTTAATCCTGAAAATGAGGCACTAATTATAATTTTTTCCTAAGAATAGCAACCTGGTTAACTAAGCTCTATAAAACTACTTCCCCAAAGGGAATTCCCCTTCCCAATTTGCTAAATTTAAGTGTGACTGTCTGATTCTTGTTTAATGAGAAAGAAATGTGATATCGGATAAAGTTTCTTATTCACAAATGGGGTTGTTCTTACAAGCTCATGTATTTTACACATAGCATTTGGCATGGGCCCTTGAGTTTCACAAGTGTTCGAAGCTCATTTGAGAGACTTTGGTTTAAGGGGTACTGATTGCCTCATTTGCTCTCTAATTCACATCTCCTATTTTTCACTTTTATTGGTCGTACCTTTCATGGGTGGGTTTGGTCCACTCAGTGATAAGGAAGAAACCCAACCCATGACTCATATCTTGGTCCAGCCGAATATTCTTTAGGCTGGATGGTGGACCCTGTGGGCCAGTCTGGCCATTTAGTTAGATGGCCTTGTGACCTTCATGGGCTTTATAAATGTTTCTTATTTTCTTTTAGGGCTGACATCGTGGGCCCAGATTCAACCGATTTTGACTTGGTATTTTTGTGTGGACCATTTTTATGAGTTACAAGCTTAAATAACTCTTGTGGGCTTTAGGAATTTTTCTTAATTTGTCACCCGAAAATTTTAATTTAACAATTTTTTTTTTGAGGAAAAAAAATCCTTAACATAAATTACCTAGTTGAAAGGAGTTTGTTTTGTACAATGAGAGATTTGCAAATAAAAAATGGAATAACTAATTCTAGAAGTATATGAACTAAGAATTAACTAGGTTTAATATTACTTAGACCAAAAAAAAAAAAAAAAAAACTTAGAAATAAATTAGGATGAATTATAGTCAGCATTCCTGAGGTTTGAGCTAATATCAAGCAGGTCCAAAATATTTCAAAAATAATTAATTTGGTCCCTAAACCATATGCTCCTAGAAATGAAATTGTTGTATTTAGCATATGGTTCATGGACCAAATCGGTTAGTTCTAAAATATTTTGGAAGTTTTAAAATGTTTTTGATCTGTTTGACTTTATCTCAAACCTTAAAGGTGTTGATTGTAATTTACCCAATAAATTAATATATTGCTTACCTACACTAATTGAATTGCGACTACAAGTGATTTCGATTTCGAGATCAAGGCTTTTGAAATTCTCACAAATGAATTGCCGAACTAAAGATTACAAGGAAAAATGAAAATACACTAATACACTAGCTACTCTAGAAAAAGGAAATTTGAAAGTATTTGCATTTTGTTGGTTGACAAATTTTCTAAATGCATCCGTTCAGCCAAAAAAAAAAAAAACCTCCGTCACTTTTATACTAGTTTCTCAACAAGTATTACACTAAGCTTTATATGGTAGTGTCTTATGTTGTCTCTGGTAGGAAAATCATTATATTCTTTTTCCTCATATCTCACTACCAAAAAAGATATTCATTTCTTAAGATATCTATACATATACCAGAACAGAGTTGCATATTCCCCGTCGAATGAAATACTTTGAAATTCCGACCTGTTTTAGTTAATTAAAAATCATTGATAGTTTAAATAACTGGAAAATAACTGGGAATAGAAATTTTAACCAACCACCTTGCGCAATCAACACACACACAAGTTTAAAAGCAGAAAAGAAAAGAAAAGGTATTGTAAGATAGCGGTGTTTGTATTGAAGTTCAAAAGGACAAAATACGATAAAATTTTAATATATAACATCTACTTTATTATTATTGCTCTCATCATCTAACTAAGACACTAATCATTTTGTGGTCGTATAGGTAAAGTTCAAATACTAAATCTCTTATTCAATGACAATAAATTTTATTAGTTGAACTAACTATATAGAACCCAAAAATAATATTCATTTTTAAATTTAAAATGTATCATGTTTATATAATTTTTTTTTTTTTTTGGTAATTATAATAACCTACTAGTGGTTTGACCCAAAATTATTTTGCTTACCCGTGATTTAAAAGATGTTACTTTGCCTACCGGAAGTAAGCTCTATTTGTCTTCGGTAAACCACTTCTGTTAAAAACAAGGATAAATATGTATTTTTGCTATCCTTTTATGTCTCTTTCCTCCAAAAACATAAAACACATACAAAATAAGATCAAAAAGTGTTTTTGATATAAAATTTTTGAAGAGGAAGGAAGAATTCATCCAAAAACTAAAACTAAATTAAACATATTCAACCAAATATTCAAATTTTTAACTAAATATTCAAGCCCATCTATCATTCAGATTTGCAACCAAAAACTAAAACTAAATCAAACTCATTCAAAGTGGTTTATAGCCTCTGCTGTATATCCAAAAGGTCCAAGAGTTATGACCTTTTGGATATACACCAGTGTAAGCTTCTATAACCATCTCCCCCTCCCCCCGTGTGTGTGAGTTTAGCTTAGTCTTACCTATTATCTCAAAAAAAAAAAAAAAAAAAAAATCAAACTCATTCAAATTTTGAACACCCAGAACATACTCCCAGAAACTTGTATGTTCAACACCTAGAACATGAAGAACATACTCCCACTCCAACCTTCCCTCACTCACCACAACCACCTTTCCTTCCCTAATTCCCAAAAACAAAAAAAAAAAGTTCCCATTTCTCATAAAATCCCTCAGCACCAAACCACCAAAACACTGACGTATCAAAATCCGCTTCTCAACTTCAAAGGACAACAAAAATAGAGTCAAGAGAGGTTGCTAAAAGCCTTGTTGGTTTGGTTTTTCCTGGAGGTAATTGGTGGAGTCTAGGTGAGGATGATGGCAATGTAGATAGTAGTAAAAAGTCGGGGGTGGTGAAGCCAATCATGGTGGTCTTCGCTCATAGGCAAATGTGGAAATTGATTGCCGGTGATAATTCAGATTTGCAACAAAAAACTAAAACCAAATCAAACCCACAATTACCATCAGACATAACCCAAAAATCTTGAACATAAAATCTTGAAAAATCATACCCAAATCAAACGCACCATAAATTCATCATCATCTCTTTGTCGTCCCTCTCTTTCCTTCATTTTTGCTTCATTGGACCTTCGATCTTGGTTTTGATGGTCGATCTTTTCGTTGTGGTGGCCGATCATTATCTTCAACACCACCACTAGAGTGAGAAAGAGATAGCAGAGGAGAGAGAGAAAATAGATGACAATCCATATGTGGAGGGTGTGTCTTTAATTCCAAGGTCTTTAATTCTTAAGGTAAGCTGGGTGGAAGGAGTGTCCATATGTGGAAATTTTATTTTTGTTGAATGTCCAATCTTTTTAGTTAGTAACTATAAAGACAATAGCTATCTGATATGATTTTGCAAAACCCAATCCAATCTGATTTAGGACTTATCATTTATAGAGTTATACAACTATACATATTCAAATACAAAGGAAGTTCAAAATATAAATAACTCTACCCTATCCTATCTTATCATATCTCAATCTAATACTCTGTCACAATTCAAATCAAGAACTGAACTATCTCACTATAGCTGCTACACAGTTCTGGTTTCAATTTGAATTTACACAGCCACATATTCACAACTACACTACACTATCATTTGGGCTGTCAACCTTATCCTTAACACTCCCCCGCAAGCTCAACCGTGTTGGAAGGACATTGAGATTGGTCCGAAGCAAAGCAAACCGAGATGAAGAAAGAGGCTTTGTAAAGACATCAACTAACTGATCTTTGCTGGACAGAAAACGAACCACAAGAGAACCATCAACAACCATATTTTGAACAAAATGGAAATCAATCTCAACATGCTTTGTACGAGCATGGAAAATAGGATTTGATGACAAATAAGTTGCACCAATGTTGTCACACCATAACACTAGAGAACAATTGATAGGGGTGCCAAGCTCAAAAAGAAGAGCACACAGCCACTTAGTTTCTGCAGTAGCATTAGTAAGTGCTTTATATTCCACCTTTGTACTAGACCGAGCAACGGTCTTTTGTTTTCTGCAACCCCAAGAAATTAGGTTGTCACCAAGAAATACATAAAAGCCCCCAGTTGAACATTGATCATCGTGGCATCTAGCCCAATCCACGTTAGAGAAAACTTGAAGATAGTGAGTTTTTGATCACTTCAATTGTAAACCAAAGTGAATGGTTTGCTTGAGGTAACGCAGAAGTCACTTAACAACTTGCCAGTGAATGGTAGTTAGACGATGCATAAATTGAGAAAGTTTGTTGACAGTAAAATTAATGTCAGGGTGAGTGAGAGACAAATATTGCAAGGCTCCAACAGTGCTGCTATACAAGGTAGCATCAAAGAGAGGATCCCCTTCAAAGGCAGAGAGATTAATAGAGGAGGCCATTGGAGAACTAAGGGACTTTGCTTCTAGCATCCTTGTTTTTCCCAAAAGGTCCAAAATGTAGCATTTTTGAGATAACAACAATCCCGTAGAATTAGGCAAGACTTCAACACCAAGAAAGAAATCCAAATTGTCCAAATCTTTTATGGCAAACTCAAGTTGCAAGTGATGAAGTAGATCATCAATGACTGAAGGTTGAGATGCAGTAACAATTAAATCATCCACATATATTAGAAAATAAATAGTGATAGGGGCACTATGATAAATAAACAGAGATGAATCAAACCGTGAACCATGAAAACCTAGTGCAAGAACCGAGAGAGGCGATAAAACCACGCCCAAGGAGATTGTTTTAACCTATAGAGTGCCTTTTTCAATTTGCATACATGATTAGGGAATTAAGGATGAGAAAACTCCGGAGGTTGAGACATGTAAACATCCTCATACAACCAGCCATGTAAAAAGGCGTTTTGAACTTCAAATTGACGTAAAACCCATCCTTTAGACACAACAAGAGACAAGACAGTGCATACCGTAGTGGGTTTGATCACAGGGCTAAAAGTCTCACCATAATCGACACCAGGAACTTGATGGAAGCCCTTAGCAACGAGACAGGCTTTGTAGGAACAAGATCCCAAGTCTGATTCTTGAGTAATGCATCAAACTTGAGATTCATTACAGCACACCATTTAGGGTCCTTCATTACTGAGGTGTAGCAAGTTGGTTCAACAAAGAAAGCCCCGTCAACACCATCTGCAAGAAGAGCACGAGGTAGAGGCTATCTCACAGTCCCATCAGTGAAGGACTTAGGATTAGAGATGTGATTTTTGGAACGAGTAGTCATGGGATGAGAAGGCAAATCTAGATGTGGGGAGGTAAAGGGCTGACTGAGAGAAGGGAGATCTGAAGCAAATGGTGCAGCGTGAATCTGAAAGTGCGATTGTGATGAGACGTGATCCTGATCAGTTGTAGTTATAGGGCTAGAGGGGGGTTGGGCTGCATATGGTGGGCTGAGAGTTGCACTAGGAGGCGCAGGAGAGTGGGCCGAAGCTTGAGAAAGTGGTGTAGGAGAAATTGGAGGCCCAACACGAGGCAAAGCTATCCACGGGTCAGTAGACTGTACCTGAGATGAAGCTGCACCTGATGACACGTAATTTAATTGAGAGGCAACAGAACTGACTTCAAAAGGGAAGTGTGTTTCATAAAAAATAACATCACGAGATATATAAATACGATTTGAAGAGAGATGCAAACATTTATAGCCCTTGTAAAGCAAACTGTAACCAAGAAAAACACATTGAATAGAACATGTTTGAAGCTTATGGGAATTGTAGGGTCTCAAATTTGGCCAACAAGAACAACCAAACACTCGTAAAAATTTGTAATCAGGAGCTTGGTGAAAAGGTTTTTCAAAAGGAGATTGATTCTTTAGAATGGGGGTTGGAAGTCGGTTAATTAAATAACAAGCTGTTTGAAAAGCTTCATCCCAATATTGAAGTGAAACCTTGGCATGATACAGTAAAGCTAGACTTGTTTCTACAACATGATGATGCTTATGCTCAACAACACCATTTTGTTGATGGGTGTGAGGGCAAGAAACACGGTGAGTGATGCCACAATTTTGCAAAAAATTATGTAGATAGCGATATTCTACACCCCAATTAGATTGGACCATTTTAATTGTGGTATTAAAATATCGTTCAACATTTTTTTGCCATTTAATAAAAATAGAGAGAACATCACTTTTATTTGTCATGGGATAGAGCCAAGTATAGCAACTGTAAGCATCCATAAAGAAAGCATAATATTTAGAACCAAATTTAGAACAAATAGGAGACGGACCCCAAACATCAATAAAAATTAATTCCAAAGGAAAATTAACTTAAGTACATGATAAAGCAAAAGGAAGTTTTTTACTCTTAGAACTGAAACAAGCAGAATAGGAGTAAACAGTTTTGTTGGAACTAAAAGGCAAGCTAAACCTAGAAGACATGACGAACAACTCTAAAAGTAGGATGTCCAAAGTGTGAATGCCATTGATTTGGAGAAGTATGTTCACCAACAAAAGCAGAAGACGACGAAGGAATTTTATTGAAAGCAGGAGGAAACATATACAGTCCATCTTTGCTCAACCCGTGTAGCAAAACCTTCCCCATTGTGCGATCCTTCACAATGAAATGAGTAGGGAGAAATTCAATTAATGTATTAGTATCAGTAGTAAATTTGTCAACAGAAATCAAATTTTTGGTAATATGAGGAACATGTAAAACATCATTTAAAAGAAAGGAAGAAGTGGGAGTAGATAAATGAGTAGAACCAATGTGTTTTACAGTCAAACCAAGACCGTTATCAATGAGAATTTGATCAGGACCATGATATTCATCGGCCTTCACATCCAAGTTTGCAAGATTAGCAGTGATATGATGAGTGGCTCCAAAATCCAGGTACCAGTTGAGATCAGGAGCCATCTAAGGGGTAGTGAGCAAGGCGTGCATGTTGCTGCTAGGATTGGCGGAATAAGAATTATCAAACCTATGATAGCACTTCAAGGCCGTATGACTAGGTTTGTGGCAAACTTGACACACATGATGGTTTGTTTGAGAACCATTTCCACGCCCATGGCCTCGAGAAGTTTTTTGATTGCTAGAGGAAGACCCACGGCCAGATTAAAAAGAACTACTACCGCCACGACCACTGTGGGAGTTTCCACGTCCTGTTGCAAAATTTGCTCTGGCAAGTTGAAGGTCAACAGTTGGCTGTTGATGTTCAAGTTGCAATTCATGAGCTAACAAATGCCCATATAATTCATCAATCTAGAGAGGATCAACTCTTGTGGTCACAGATGTAACAAAGGAATCAAATTCAGATCCCAGACCAGCTAGAAGAAATGAGATGATTTCAAAATCTTTTAAGGCATGAGCAGTAGTAGCAAGTGTATCAACCAGTGTTGTAAACTGGTGAAAATAATCAGCAATTAAGGAATTGCCTTTCTTCAAAGTGGCGAGCTAATAGTGGATTTGCATTGTTCAAGCCCTTGACTGAGTGGTAAACATTCTCTCTAAGGCTTGCCACACATCCCTTGATGTGTTGAATTTGACCACATGAGCCAAAATACGCTCAGAGAGGGAGGATATTATGGCATTGAGAATCATCTGGTCTTGTAATACCAGTGACTGAAGTTCAGATTTTGGATGACTTGTACATCTTCATCGACTTCAACAGTGAGAGATTAAGGTGGAGCACAAGTGCTTCCATCAAGATAGCTATAGAGATGTCGCCCCTTGAGATATGGAACAATTAGAGCTTTCCATAATAGGTAGTTCTCATGGGTTAATTTGATGGTAATGAGGTGATGAATGGGAGTGAGTGTGGTGGGAGAAGGTGTAGTCAGTGTGTTTAGGGTAGAGGTAGCAGACGTTGAGGAAGAGGCCATGAGGGAAAAAAAAAATTAAACGTGAGTTACAAACTACTCTAATACCATGTAAAGACAATAGCTATCTAATATGATTTTGTAAAACTCAATCCAATCTGATTTGGGACTTATCATTTATAGAGTTATACAACTATACAAATTCAAATACAAAGGAAGTTCAAAATATAAATAACTCTACCCTATCCTATCATATCATATCTCAATCTAATACTCTATTACAATTCAAATCAAGAACTGAATTATCTCACTATAGCTGCTACATGGTTCTGGTTTCAATTTGAATTTACACAACCACATATTCACAGCTACACGGCACTATCATTTGGGCTGTCAACCTTATCCTTAACAGTAACCATTGATTTTTTTTTTTTTTTTTTTTTGGGATCAAATTTTTAACCATTGTGTTGAAAGAGAGACAACAAGGTAAATATATATTCGTAGAGGTTGATTTGAGTTTAATTTTTCTGGGTCTATGTTCTTTATGTTCAAGATTTGTGTGAATTGAGAGAGAGGTCAATACCACTTTTTGATCTTGTTTCTCTTGTATTTTTATTTTTGTTTTGGGAGAAGAGAGACATAAAATGGTAGCAAAAATTTACCATCATTTTTAACAAATGTGGGTTATGGGAGACAAACAGAGCTTACCTTAGGTAAGTAAAGTAACATTTTTTAAATCACGATAAAAAAAATAATTTCGGGCCAAACTACAGGTGAGTTTATTGTAATTGCTCATTTTGTTTTGGAAGACTTTGACTCAAGCTGGTTGGTTTGATGGTTTCCATTTCTCTACTAGCCTTTGAGCACACGTGTGAGGCTAGTTTTCTTAATTAACTTGAATCAATACAATTTTTTGGTGCATTACTAAAATTATTATGTACCTTTAAGTCTTTAACCCATGCAATCTTGATACAATTCATTATCAATATTTACTTTGCAATTGTGCCGGACAAATTAATATTTCATTGATAAAATTTTGTATTCAATACAATTTCATTTGCAAAGTACTATAACATCTCTTGACTTAGCTACTGGGATCAGCACACGACCGTAAAGTGCTAGCTACAAAAGCTTATGTCAACACCTAGTTTGTTATATGTAAGCAGTGACGCTCAATTTCCCTAAAACAATCCTCGTTCAAGTTAGAGACCACTATGACTCTGGAGTTGAGATTGTTGTTTTACTAAGTGAAGGTTCAATGTAGAGCACACCTTTATGATGCATAGTGACTCATCTTTGCCTGGTAATCTCTTTTTAACTAAAAAATTTAATATTAAAATGAGTGGAGGATTGTTGAAGCATTTTAATATTAGTTAATTAAAATGAATAAATATTACAGCATAAATGTAAAGATGTGGGAGCGAATATGGAAGATGAGAAGTTAGTGAAAATGTTTAATCCCACATTGAAAAAGAGAGAGAAACTATTTTGTTCTTTTTAATTGTGGTGATTAATGGACTAATATGAATTGTCTCAGATATTAGGCTAGATACATGCGCAAGGGGGAGGTGAAGGGTGGAGGTATCAAGAATGGAAATGAATCAGTTTCTTGGATCCTCCTACTTGATAGCCCATTCAGAATAATTACCATATCCGTTGGTGAGTAAATGACCCAAATTAATACTTCATTTTTATTATGAAAAATGAAGAGCCATTAACCCACTTAATGGACTATCTGTTTGGGCTTTTTCATTCTTCAGAAACTCCTTATCTCACCATTAATTGTGTAACTCTAGCCCATCAGATTAATATCCAGCAATTAATCTTGTAACATCCACTACATTAGAATAATGGAACTAATTAATTATATTAATTTGGGTAGTAATTTTGTGAGGCCCATTGAGCCTATAAATAGACTCATTCAGACCCATACCAAGTTACTGCAATATACATTAAAAATAAAAATAAAGAGGTTCTTGGCAAGAAAGGGTGTTCTTTCTGGTGGAACTTTGGACTTGAACACTTTGTGCAAAGGTTGTTCTAGTTATACGACACTTGTTGAGTTGTTGTATCTTAGGGGAGACAAGTCAGAAAAGGTCTGCACCGATTACAAAGTTTAGTCAACCAAGGGCCTGAATCTCCTTAAAGAGAGCGAGTGCCACGCCTCAATCCAAATAGTGCTGTGTAATTTTTCTCTTTGAATTAATAATATTTTTTAAAAGAAGTATTATTCAGTTTCTCTTTATTTTATTTCCATTATTATTGTATTTGCACCAACAAATAATAATAATAATAATAAGGTAACAATGGAGATGAGCTAAAAACTCGATAAGTGGTAATTCACACACTGCCATCCGACGGTAACAAAGAGGTAATTAGGTTCATATAAAAAGTAAATAAAATATCAACAAGTAGGGTAGCTAACAATAAAAGTTGTTGGAGAAAAATCCTAAATCCCCTCAATTAATGTCAATGTGTAAATTAAATTAAATGACTTCCAAGTAATAACAATAAATATAGCACATCAAATCTTACTTGAAAAGCCCTCTAGTGTACCTATGGTGTAAAGGGAAAAATTACAAGACAACTCTGGAAAATCCATTATGAAAATAGAGATTACAATACTCAAGTTTATACCAAACTTGAGTTCACAATAAATTGGAAGACACAACAATAAATTACAAGGAGTAATATAGTTTTACCACAAAAACTAGTAGCAAATGTTTTCCCTTTAAATACTTCAACTCTTTATAGTTGTAGGCTTATAACACTCAAAAATCCTGCTAGAGAACTCCACTAATTTATCTCCTTGTGTTTGTATATAGCTTGATTGTTTGAGCAAAGAAAAACTCTCATTTTCACTCTCATTCACTCTATACTCTTCAAAATGCCTCTCTTTAATCTCATTATGTTTCTCTCATAGTATCAAGCTCTCTTTTTTTCTTTAGCTCTCTCCGAGGCTAAATAAACTCTCTGTTTATTTTTGTGAATTTGGATCCGACAATACTCCATTTTTTTTTCTCACACAAACTTTTTACTACTCCCTTATTAACTTTTAATTTCTTAATTTTTTCTTGAAATTTTGGTTTCAATAGTTGAAATTAAAAGTTGATTTTCAAGTATCAATCTTATTTTTCTTTCTCTTTTTCGTATCCCACACGTAAGGAATGGCAAGATGACTCTTGTGGCTTGCCAATCACCTCATTTAATGAGGTTTCCAAATTAAGTGTTGGCTGGACCACAAGTACCAACAAACTTACAAAAGTAATAAATTTCAAATACTACAAGGCAAACAAAGAGGATGCGATAATGTATCCATGGATACATTATGAGCAAAAAAATATCACATCTAATAAGGGCGCTTATATCAGTCCATGAATAATAAAAGGGGTAATTTTATACATCTAATTCCAAATAAATTTAGATTATTGCTATTGTAATCGTGTAAATAATTTTAATACTTCTTTACTCATATACATAAATAGAGAGAGATGATTTGAGAGTAATAAAAAAAAAATTAAAAAATAATATTTTAATAAAATATAGCGTAAAAATAATCTAATATTAGTATTTTAAAATGTGATTGAGTAAAATAAAATAAAAATAACTTTTTATACTAAAATAAACAAAAATTCCTATAAAGGGAGTAATATATGTAAACTGTGAAGTAATATGTGTGAACTGTGAACTCCTCATTTGCAAACCAGCTAACCAAATTTTCTCCGAACTAGTTTCGACGCTAAATTCCTCAAAACCTCTCAAAATTTGCTTGCAAAATCTAATCAACAATAATAGTCTTTAACTCAACTTGCCGTTGAGGATTAGAATCCCTGGTGTGAGTAGTTGATGGTGAACTTAATGCACGTTGACGCACGTTGATGTGGAGAATCGAGATAGGATGCGTGCTGAATAATTAGGCGGCTAACAAATACTGTAGTTAGGAAAGCCGTTGGCAACTGGACAAAGCAAAAGAAAAGGTTGGGTTTAGACTCATTTACTAAAATATCCCTAGCGCCGCCCTAATCAATTTAAATAAGAAATGGGGCTTTGCGGTTTATGGCAGTTCACAACATAGGCTTGGAGGGCTAGCAAGAGAGAAGGAAACCCGAAGAATGGCGAGAGATTTTGGTGTTCTGGTCGGTGCCATGCATGTAGATGAGGCTGCTCTCTCGGGTGGCTTATTTTTGTTGGGCATGATTATCATGTCCCTCTCTATTATATCGATGGTCATATTTGCTTGCTCTGAAGAACCTAGGAGGAAGAGGAGACACCGCGATGGCGGTGGAGGAGAAGGTGGTGATGATGGAGGAGGAGACGGCGGTGATGATGGAGGTGGAGTCCAGGATGGAGGACACCATCATCAGCACCACCAACCCAGTCACGGTCATCAACACCACCAAGCTAGTCACCACCACGCCGCTCACCACCATGCCGCTCACCACCACGCCGCTCACCATGCTGTTCACGTGCATAGCTACCATCACCACTAATAAATCTGAATATTGTATGAATGTATATTTGACAATTTATTTATTTTGTTTTATATATATGTCCACACTGTGTACTTTATATATATATTAGTCTTCGGCTTCTTCCCTCTCTGTTATATTTTTTGGGCTTTCAAGTCAGTTTTTTTTTCTAGGTTGCACCGACACGCCATTATTGGCGTCGTGTTGGTGTCGGACACATGTCGGACACCGGAACGGGTACGACTCGCCAGATTCCGGTGTCCGGCAAGTGTCTTTTTTTTTTTTCACTTCTCCAACACGGCGCCGACGCGGTGCCGACACGGCTCCGACACGGCTTCGACGGGGTTCCAACGCTTCCGACACGCCGGCAGTAAAAAAAAAAGGGAGAAATCACAGATTTTGAACAATTTTTCCAGGCGCTAGGCGAGAGCCTCTATCGCCTTTGTTTTCTTTCCGTCGCTTATGTTTTCTTTCTGGTGCAGAGGACTTGTCTTCGTTGACTGGCTTTTTTTTTTTTTTTTATTACTCAGTTTTATCTTTTAGTGACATTAGTGGAGTTTGAGTTGACAATCACTTAAAAAGCACATTAGACTTAACTTTTTACAACCACAAATGAATAATAAAATAATACATATAAGTACATTGACCTTCCCATTAGGACAGTTGCCCAACAGCACCTTATCTCACCAGGTTTTATTTCTGCTTTTAAATTTTATAACATTATTTTATTCCTATTTCCTACATATAATTTTAATTTAAAAAGCTCTTTTTTTTTACTCTTACTTCTCATTCTTCGGACCTCTTCTCTCTTTTCTTTATTGTTTTTGTCTTTCTTCTTTTTTTTCTACTCCTTTCTTACTTAGAGCAGCTCTCTTTGTTCTTTTCTTACCCTCATAGCTCCCCTCTGTCAGTTTTTTTTCCCCTCTACTCTCTAATAGCAACTCTCCTCTTTTTATTTTTATTCCTATACTCTCTCTTCTTCTTTTTTTGGGCTCTATTGGATTCAACACAAAAACTAGTTTTATAGACTAAATCCTATGCATTAGGAACAAAGTAAGAGGGGCTTGATTATAATTTTTAGTACATTAATATATATGATTTAAGCTTTATATATGTAAAAAAACTATATTTAATATTTAGCGCCTTTTTGGCGCCTTGTCGCCTTGGCCGATACAAGGCCTTAGCACCTCAAGGTCGCCTAACAGCTTTGACTACCTTGATTTCATGTGTATTATTGTACTATTTTGGGTGTTAGTTTACTTATTTGTAGTTCTTACATAATTTAAATTCTAGATAGAAACGTATTTTATGTCTAAAAATATTAAAAAAATATGCCTAAATATAAAATTTAATTAAATATTTAACCGCCGTGTCCCCATCATGTCGTATCCTTATTTTTCAAAAATTGCCGTATCCCCGTATCCGTGTCTGTGTTGTGTCCGTGTCCATATCCGTGTCCATCCAACATAGTTCTTTTTCAGATTTTTGTTTCAAGTTTCAACTGGCCTTGTATGAGAATGTTATGGAGCCTGGTATGAATTATTGAGTTTATGATTCTGAAGAGTCTGATGAGAGATAGAGAGAGAGAGAAAAAAAAGAGGAGTTAGAGTTCTATACTGAGAAGCCAAATACGTCACGTAAAGGGTGGAAAATTTCTTGCAAGTATCCTCTTTTACAAATGCCCCCGCGTACCCATTGTTCATTTATAAATAATAAATAATAAAACCAAATTTTTTTAGTTTTTAAATAACTAATATGATTTTTTTTTTTTTTTTGAGAAACCAAATAACTAATATGATTAGTTCATAGAAAAAATACCATATTAAATTCGTTAACTTATATAATTATTTAACTAAATAAAATGTCCCCATTTGGTTAGACCTTTTTTAAAAAAAAACTAAATAATAGTAGTAATAATCTCTGAGAAGTGTAGATGAATTTCTCACCTTGTCTTTGGTTATTTGGAAAATAGGAGTATTTTCCTAATTAGTTTCAGACATGGAGCATTTTGCTGAAAAATTTGTGAGAAATGGATAAAAGCTCATTTTGGCCGTGAAGACCATTATGAATACATTCTATAACCTTAGTTGATTAATAACTTGGGTATTTTGTTGTTGTGTGTCAGTAGTCAGTGATAGAAAAATACGCTTTATCTCTGTTTATAAACTATATTATCTTTGGTTACGGAGATAAAGTTAGATGGCCTAGTTATGAAATAATCGGTGGATGAAAAGTGAAGCAGAAGCTCAAGTCTATGGTACCTACCGGGCAAGTCTAATCTAATTCTTGTTGTTTTGATATTTGAGATAAAATGTTTATCTCCTAAAGCTAAATGGGTATTAAATATCTAAATTAGTTGGTTATTAAAAAAACACATGATCCGTGTTTGTGGGCTCAAATAATGGGTATGCTTATATTGCCATGAATATAATTCTGCGGATGCCTGCTAATTTTTATATGAAAACTGATGCAAATAAAGTTTAGAGAATAGAGATAATATCTTCTTTTATTATTTCTGTGTTTTGAACATTGAAAATATAATAGTGAAATTCTGTTATAGTTATAACAGTTAATGTGGCTGTATATTTTTTAGCACCTAATATCATTGTTAATTATATTTTGATCGAGAAGGTCATATTGAGCTCGCTAGACTTGATACACTGTATAGTGATATTCAAAGTAAATCTAATGATGCATCTTGTTGAATCCCTATGAATTCCTATAATATGGTAAATTAATTAACAAAGTTATTAGGTGATATATAACCGAGAAACAATTTTGGGATTTCATGAAATATTTTGGTTGATTAATCTTAATTAGGAGATATCTCATGAAAAGTTTCTTATAATAAAAACTTTTCCAGTAAACCTCCTATAAAAAATGTGAATTCTGTTAATGACGCTTGAGATACTGTTTGATAGTGGGGGTATTAAAATTTTAAAAAATCTCAAGTGTGTTTAATTTTCAAGGTTGGAAATTAAAAATTTTATGAATCACATTTTGTTTTAAAATGTTCTCAATAGTGGGGGTTACTGAAAATTGAGAAAAATGAGTTTAAAAAGAGTATATATTGATTTGAGAAATACATTTTGGGACTCACAAAATAAATGATGATAATTTTGACTCATGTGAATTCTATTAAGAATTGAGATGAAAATTATTTTTTTGGCCTAAATGTATAAAATGTAGCCTTATGGAGATAATGGCACTCCTATTGTTTTTTTTAGAGAGTTTCAAACCTATGGTATCCGTTCCTGATGATAGTTCTTTATCATCAGACCAAGACACCAATCAGTTTTTTGTGTAAGCGGGGATTAAACCCCTAATCTCTTAATCAACTATCAGAGACTTTAGCTATTGAGTTAACTGAAACCCACTAGCACTCCTATTGTTAAGTAAGAACAATGGTGACATATCAAGCATGCATTCCTATTGTACAATAATAAAGATACAATGATATGCCCTTGTATAAAGTACATACTTGAATTTATGCCACAAATAAAATGAGAATGAGTAGCCATTCCTATTATACAATTGTGTGGTATAATAATGCCAAACGATACAAAAATATTAAGTCCCTTATACTGAATTATGAATATTTGTTGTTCCTAAAAATGGTTCCTAGTAGTTAGTGACTACTAATCCTATGTAGATGCTAATAAAATCTACATCTCTTGCCATACACATATGAGTTGAGAAATGGTGGAAAATAATTTAAGTTTGCAAACAATTATCCAACTAGTGGGTTAGTGGATAAGATTTAATGAGATAAATTTTGTGCTTAAGTAACCACCAAGAGCAAGAGTAATATTAAGTAATAAAAAAATGATATATCATGTATAAAGTGGTTTCTACTATAATAGAAATACATACATTAAAGCATGCAACTATATTGAATATATAGGTGATGAAAAAAAAAATGAATGTGATTACTATTGACCATATATGTAACACCCCGACCCAATTTTTATAATTAAACTATGTGTTTAAGTGGTTAATTATGATTAATATTTTAAGCCACTTACTTACAAAAATTAATATAAGAATATTTAATAAACATATTATTTTATAATGTCATTGAATAAGAAATTGTAAAGATTATAAATAATTGAAATGACTATTTGTATTATAAATATATATTTAGCATGTACAAAATCATATTAGGTGGTTAAGTTATGAGATGTATATATATATATATATATATATATATAGTTGTTGGTAATTTAACTAAGCATGATGCATGAGATAGTATAGTAGAATTCCACCCACATGCAGTCAATTGAAATCCAACATATGTAAAACCATGCATGATGACAAACCCCATAGACCAAGACTTGGCCATGCAATCACCAAGCTCCACCTCACCTCTTCCTTGACTTTCTCAAACAAATAGAACATCCAAGAAGCTCCTTACTTCTCCATTTCCTACGGGTAAACACCAAGTCTGAAATTTCAGCTTACTTTACTCTCTTTTTCTCTTAAGGAAAGTGCTAGGAAGCTCCCTTGAGTCTTCCTCTCAAGTCCACCGGTTCACACACCAAAAGAAAGACAAAAACCCACCCAAAAGTCTTCCCCTTATCCCATTTTCTTGGCTGCACCAGACAGAAAGTCCAGCAGCAAGAAGGAAGCTTCTTTCAATTCTCTCAAGCTCTCTACCTCTCATACCTTCTGGTCCAGCCACTAGGAAAGGAAAATCCTTTCATGTAAGTCCATATATATAAATGTGCTATTTTAAGAAGCTTTGAGCTGTGTTGATGGTTTGTGGAAGGTAGATTAGGGTTTTTACTAATTAATGATTTTATATGATTAAGGAAGTAAGAAAAATTTAGGATGAGTATTTTTGATGCTGCTGCTGGGATTTTTGTTGTGTGTATTTTTGCTTTAAATGGTTAAATGACTATGTATAAGTGTTTTATAACATGTCTTATGAGTGTATAAAAATCCCCATATGAAAATACCATTTTTTGGTAATTGTTTATGAATTTACGATAAAACGTTGCAAAGCTGTCACTGTGACAGATTCTGTGTTTATGCATGTTAAATTATGTATTAAATTGCATATAGTGAATTTGGATGCTAGGGATAATTTCTATGAAACCTAAGACACTTATGGTTGTTATTGAATTGGTCTCACAGCATTTGGATTACTATGAAAATAATGGTTTAATTTATAAATTGCATGAAATTCTGTCAGGACAGATTTGAGTACGTTGTCTTGTATGATTTTTAATAAATCATGGGTTTGTGCTTTGACTCCGAAATTTTTATGGTATATACTGGACATACAGGGGAGTTGTTATATAAAATTTCATGACAATTGGATGTGTTTGGACAGTTCGTTTGTATTTTTCAAATAGAGCATATGCTGCTGGAATGAGCAGTGAACAACATATGCTACACCCGACTTTGTGGATTTAATTCTCTAGTTAGGGTGTATACTTTGAGCTATAATTTAATAAGCTCATCCTTTGGTATGTTTGAAGCATATTTAAATTTTATGGATTGGTTTCTCTATGGTTTGGCTGCAAATGTGTTTGATGATTGTATCATATGTTTTGGGGAACTTTATGTTATGGGAATTAGGATTTCCTTGATTCTAAGAGATAGGCTTTGAGATGAATATGTACGTCTATGATAAGGAATTATGGATAGTAATAAGCTTTGAATTATGGTTTAGGTGTTACCAGTATCCAAGTCTAAGCTCCTTCGACTTTAGGCTCTTGGTTCCTTTGCTTTCAGGTAAGGGATAAGTTATATGAGCATTTGGTAAGTCATGAGGTTATTTTAAAGTATATTATGCATTAAAATGTTTTTGATTAGAGATATGACATATAATCATTATTCTAACAAAGATATGTTCGTGAGTTTTCGAAAAACTTATGTATATGATTTAAGCATATTGATGCTATTATTGATTCCACGAACATGATGTTTAATGAAAAGAATGAAAATGCTATTATTATGAAATGTTATGCAAAATAAGAAATTTCAGTATGATGTAAAGTATGAAATGTTTTCGGGTTATGTCCTCTGGTAATCTGAACTCGGCTAGTAGGGGTTAATTACTGGCTTTCCATGGAAATATGTTATCTGTCTGGCCATTTAAAGTAGAGGAAATGGGACTGCCCGTAACTCTAGGCCATTTAAAGTAGAGGAAATGGGGTTGCCCGTAACTCTAATCTGACTAAGGCCTTCTCCCCAATGTGTACGGACGGCGGGGAGGAACAAAACCTGGAGGGGATGTGCCATCAGGCCTCCCAAAGGGGACAATATCATACACACGGGGGCACCCAAATATGATGAGGCCTTCTCTGTACAGCTTATCAGACATGGACTAACCAATATGTTATGAACAGCTATGTTATGTTATTAATCATGAGAGAATTATTTTGTTTAAATGCATTGTGAAAAGTGAAAGCTCTCATGAAAAGAAGTTTATGATGAAAAGAAAAGCTGTTCAATAAAGATAAAAGTTTCTGAAGTTCTGTTGTGCTATAAAGATAAATTTTCTGATGAAAGTACAAGTTTATGTTTAAAAGTTATCAGATATCTGTTTATGAAACGTTAAGTTTTATGACCATGAAAGATATATCATTCGATGAGAAGAAGTTTATAAAGAAAAGTTTCCTTATTACTCAAGATGTTTCTAGTTTAATACAAAGTTGCCGATTATATGATTTAAGTTAAAATAATTATTTTGTAGTGAGAATATATGCATGGCAACTTTGTAGGAAATGAAAGAAGTTTGATCCGAAAGATTTTGGTAATATTAAACTGATAAGAAAAAGGAGAATAGTTATTTTTTATGAAGAGCGTATAAGCAATTATTATGAATAGTATTAAATACTATGCATAAAAAGATGTTCTCCTATTCGAATATTCATAGAATGAAATGATCTGATTTACATGCATCCTTATTGAATTATCATATATCTTACCTTTACTGAGCTGTGTAGCTCACCCCTTCCACTCTTTCAGTTAGCAGGATTTATTTTGGAACAGAGGGAGCCTTAGTCGAGTTTTGAAAGGAGCTGGTTTAGTTATATATGTATAGATCCTAAATTAGCAATATGATGTTTAGATTTGTAGCATTGTTTATTTTAGGATCTAATGAAAGTGTATACCTTAAAGTATTAAGAGATGTATTATGTGAAATTCAGAATTTGAGTAACTGGTGAATTATGTTATTCTTTTGAGTACAATGTAGATACTCTGAATGTCAAGTGAAAGGTCATATAATCTAAATAAAGAAACAAGGATTGAAAAGAAAGAGGAAAGCTTTTGTAAAAGTTTTCAAAAGTTAAGTTGGTTCTTGCTAATATCAGGTTTAGGGTTGATATTAGCATGCCGGTCATGATCACAAATCCGGGTACCGGGTTTGGGGCATGACAATATATATGATGATTCTATCAAAAAGCTAATTAAGCTTAAGCCAATGAATAAACAAATAGCTTACATTTATGTTGTTGAAAAAAGATGAATCTATCTTATATTAGCACTATTTTATTATAATATTGTTATATAAAATAAATGCTGCTTCCCTAGACTTTTGAGTTACTATGTAAATGAAATGATGAAATCTCTATTTAGAGTCTAAAGTCTAGATGTATATCAAGGGGATGGGACTAAAGCCCGAAGTTTAATAAATTACCTATAGGCATGGAAGTGGGGGCACTTCCTTTAAGAATAGGGCTAATTCTCTAAATTACTCATGAAAGTTGGGATCCAGCACAAGGCCATAATGTGCTGGCTTAGAAGCTCATGGTAGAGTACTGGGACATTATGTGTGTGATGTAATGTCTTGTTTCCACTAAAAGTCATAGCTCAAGACTTAGCTCATTGACTTTGGAACTGCAATGCTAAAATACTAAATAAAGGTTCAAGCCATTGACACCCTCATTATGGATAGTATTCTATCTTTAACCCAGAAATTATGTATCTATATTTTTATAAATATAAGTGGGGGATAGGTAGTCCTTAACTATCTCACTTTTTTCCTGCCTCAACTTTCTTCATGCAAAAGTGTCATGTGTTGTTTGGAAGGAACACGTTAGCTCACTACAAGAATATTGGCCTTTTGTGACCAAATTTTTAGGTTATTGTTAATGCTATGGAGGAAATTTTATTTACTTTTGGAAAGTGGTAGGAAACTTTTAACAAAGACATTTGCGTCATTAAAATAAAATTAAGATTAATTTATTGTAGCGATGACAACTTGTGTGATATGTTGTAATTATGTAGGTCTATCATTTGTTTACATTATTAAAAAAAATATTTGGAGAATTTTGGTACGTCTTCATTCAGATTCTTGTAACTTTTTCGAAAGTGAGATAATGATTGTTTGGAAGTTTATTTATACAGTTTGTGAATCTCTAATGTCATTTAGGTTATTTAGGTTATTTCTGTAGGGATGTGTTAATTGCTTTTGAAGGACTTGTTGGGTTGGAAGAGAGCTTCATAGAAGACACTAATTTCTGAAAGGTATGTTAGTACGCGAAAAATTAGTTTCCATAAACATTTGACAAGTAGATTTGATGAAAATATATTGAGGAAAGCATTGGTCATTTCATTTAGCAATGGAAATTTGGACTTGTTTGAAATTTATTTCCTTAATATTCTTACATGATTAAAGCCAGTTGAAGTTGCATTGAAAATTTTTGTTAAGTGCCGCATATGATGAGTATATTGAGTTTTATTGGACTACTTTCCTAACGGACAATCCATTATGAAGAATATTTACAATGATGGAAAAATCTTCAAAATGAGATATTATATTTAGTTACTAAGTTGAGATAGAAGGATAAGTTTCCAATATAGACATCGTTATAAATTTTATTACACGCTACACTAGCTACTTATATATATATATATATATATATATATATAATTAATTAATACAGACTACACTACTTACTAACATATAACCACATCCATAAATTAAGAAGTTTATGCAAATAAAAAAAATAAAAAATAAAAAAGCCTCCTCCACCTAATAGACCACCACATGAGATGGCTGATTCAAAGTCCCTTTCAAATGAGCAAAGAACCCTTAGTGCATCCTGTAAGTGAAAGTATAATCTTTTATGTAGTTATATTTGTCATTCTATAGACTTTGACTAAATTACTTTACCAAAATATTACTGACCATACTACTATATTTGCCTAATAGCTACTATAGCCAACAAACAAAAAAATAAGTCGCATTCCGATAATTGTCCTTCCAGGGGGCCAAGGAGTTGTGATTAAAAAAAAAAATGCTAGTTTGCTTATGGGAAGGGTGGGTTTCATCATTCGTAAACATGCTAACCTTAGTTATGATTCATGTTCTATAGACCCAGAAGAACACTAACAAATGTTAAAGAATCAATTGGTGGTAAGTTGTATTGATAGAGGCTATGGTATTTTCTACATTGTATGTAAAAATGATTGATCATTGTTTTTTTTTTTTTTTTTATTGCTTGATTTTACGCTGGACCCAAATCAATTTGAGGATAACCCGTGTATGGAGAAGTTATTGGCAAGTACCTATGGTAATGTTCGTAGTACTTATTATAAAGAAATACTTGAAATACAGTAAGGAGAAAGTGAGAGCCAATGCTCCAGAGGATTTGACAAGACAAATAGGAAAGTTTATGTGATTTATATAAAACAAAGGGTTGGGAGGTAAATCTTCTTAAAACTAAAATGTTAATAATTTTGAACACAAATATATTTTTATTTGTTCTTTATTATGATTGTTAATTCTCTAAATTTTAATTTCTTTTTTTTTTTTTTACTAAAATTTGTTAGGGTAAGTCATTACGAAATATGGGGAACAGAAGAAGAACAAAACTGTTAATATAGTTTGTGTGATGGATAGATTTGGTGGCTAGTCTATGGTGATATTTTAGTCTAAGATGATTTTTTAGGTAACACAAATAATTTATTTGTTGCATATAGTCACATATTGGTTACAAGTTGCGGTAGCTAGAGCTTAAGTTATATTATACTATTGGTAGTGATTGGTGGTATATTTTTTGAAATCTGAACTTATTTCCTTTGGAGAATGAGTCTTGATGCAAATTAAGTTTTGATAAGTTCAAAAGAAATAAGTCCAAATTTCAAAAAATATACAACCAAACACTACCTGAACAGTATAATATAACTTAAGCTCTACCACAACTTTTAACCAATATGTGACTATATGCAAAAATTATTTGTGAATATTACCTGAAAAATCACCTTAGACTAGCCACCAAATCTAGCCATCAAACAAGCTATGTTACTAGTTTTGTTCTTTCTTCTATTCCCGTATTCCGTAATGATTTACCCTAACAAATAATCAAATATTCGTAACAAAAAAAAAATAGCAATTAAAATTTAAAGAATTAACAATCATAATAAAGAACTTATCAAAATGTATTTGTGTTCAAAATTATTAACATTTTAGTTTTAAGAAGATTTACCTCCCAGCCTTTTGTTTTATATAAATCACATAAACTTTCCCATTTGTCCTGTTTCAAATACTCTAGAGCATTGGCTCTCACTTTCTTCTTACTAAATTTCAATTATTTCTTATAATAAGTATTACGAACATTCCATAGGTACTTGCCAACGACTTCTTCATACCCTGGTTATCCTCAGAGTGATTTGGGTCCGATGTGAAATCAAGCTAAAAAAAAAACAATGATCAATCACTTTTACATACACTGTAGAAAATACCATAGCCTCAAACAATACAACTTACCACCAAGTGATTCTTTAACATTTGTCGATGTTCTTTTGGAGCTTTAGACCAAGAATCATAACTAAGGTTAGCATGTTTACAAATGATGACACTCACCCATTCTATACAAATGATGACACTCACCCATTCTATAAGCAAACTAGCATTTTTTACCACAACTCCTTGGCCCCCCGGAAGGATGATTACCGGAATGGAACATCTTTTTTGTTTGTTAGCCATAGTAGCTATTAGGTAAAATATAATAATATGGTCTGTAATACTTTGGTAAAGTAATTTATTCAAAGTCTATACAATGACAAAAATAACTACATAAAAAATTATACTTTCACTTACAAGATGCACTAAGGGTTTTTTGCTCATTTGAAAGGGACTTTGAGTCAGCCATCTCATATGGTGGTCCATCAGGTGGAGGAGGCATTTTTTAGGATAAACTTCTTACTTTATAGATGTGGTTATATGTTAGTAAGTAGCGTAGTTTGTATTAATAATATAGTATAATATATAAAAAAAGTAGCTAGTTTAGCATGTAAAGAAATTTATAACGATGTCAATATTGAAAAATTATCCTTCTATCTCAACTAAGTAAGTAAATATAATGTCTCATTTTGAAGAATTTTTCATTATTGTAAATATTCTTCATAATTAATGGATTGTTTGTAAGGAAAGTAGTCCTATAAAACTCATTATACTCATTATATGCTGCACTTAACAAAAATTTTCAGTGCGACTACCAGTAGCTCCAATCATGTAAGAATATTAAAGACATAAATTTCAAACAAGTCCAAATTTCTATTACTAAATAAAATGACCAATGCTTTCCTCAATAGATTTTTATCAAATCTACTTGTCAAATGTTTATGGGGACTAATTTTTCATGTACTAGGTTACTAACATACCTTACAGAAATTACCGTTAGAGTCTTTGAAATATTAGGACTGTTCAGTTCAAGGAATTAAAACTTAAGATGTTGGCTTGAAATCATTTAGTAATCCTTAAACTTCCCAAAATTTATGTACTTGAATGTAATCGTGCCCATAATTTTTTTTAAATGCTCTTGGCATTTTCTTTGTTGAAGCCATGTGTTTTGTAAGTTGTCATTATAATTGCAATGATGAGACCCCAGATTATATTTTGCCATTTTGACTAAGCGGCATTCTATTCTGTTTGTTAATAGAAATTTTGCAAAGGTGAGAAAATTTTTTCAATCAAAAGGATATGGTAGGGAATGTAAACAAGAACTTTTTTTTATTTATTTTAATTTTATTCAGCTGTTCAGTGAAATACAACTTTCTTTCATTCCATTTCACCTGTGAATGTTTCGGATTTCTTATTTTATCTATTTAATTATAACGTGACTGAGGAGACATAAATTGTAACACTCTTTTGGATCCTTGGTAGGAGATTGATCAATATTATTATTCCATCTCTCTTTTTGTTTTTATTTTATGTGCAAATTGCAAAGACCATCAGCATAGAATATGTACAATTTTTTTTTTTTTTTCCTTTTGCCCAGCCGGATTTGAATACTCTATGCTCGTAGAGAAGCTACCAGTCCAACCCTGATAAGCTAAAGCTGAAGTTGTGCAGTGAGCACGTATATGTTCACCAATGTTGGGCTTAAAGCTCTTGTTCTTTCACATGATACTTACTGATTTTTTTTTTTTTTTTTTTTTTGGGGGGGGAAAAAACTGAACTT